>NW_027273863.1:620000-630000 GCF_046630095.1 Trachinotus anak | reverse complement strand
AACATTTCCCCACCTCTGCCCTTCTCCTCCCCCCTGCGACGTTTACACGCCTCCACCAGAAATATCCAAACTATTTTTTTTCCTTTATGTTGTTGTTAATGATTTATCTCTCTCGTTGTTGTTTATTTTTTGGCCAGGTATATTTACTATGCGTCAGAGAGGATGAGGTGTATGTGTTAAGTTCAATCTCTCTGATTGATAGTGTAGTCAGGGTCCCAACAGCCACTCGCTCAGAGCTCGGCTCCTCTTCAAAGATTCTTTCTGTCTATCTGGGTTCTGTCTACTTTTCTCTTCCACAATTCCTCGAACAGGACATCACAAGGTTCCAATAGTACTATATTATTATTATTATTATTATCATTATTATTGTTATTGCTGCTTTCAGCTCTCAGATCTGTCTTTTTTTTTTTTTATATATATATATATTTTTGCTTCCTTCGTCTGGACTGTTTTGTTGTTGTTTGTTGGCAGCAGTTCTCATCAACACACGAGGAAACACCCGCTGCCGGCACTTTTTCTAACATCAGTTCTCAAAAAAAACAGCATTACAGCTAACCCGGCTGTCTGTCTGACAAAGCTGCTGCAAAAGGAATTGTAGATAATGGAGTTGAGCTGCTCTGTTTCAGAGCAGATTTTTAGTTCTCACATATCAGACCAGGTAGACTCTGAGGAGGAAAAGGAAACTAGACTGGCCTAAAACTCAGTCTCACACTGACTAGCACAACACACACATCCCAACACGTTTCACATACTTGGAGTGATGAGTGTGTGAGTTGCGCGCGCGTGCGCGCACACACACACACACACACACACACACACACACACATATTCAGTTTTCCACCACTACACACACACTAACCCTCTAAACCCTCTTTATCATGTGACTGTTTCTAGGAGGACTCCCTACCAGCTGTGTTCCTTTGAGCGTATGTGTGCGTGCTTGTGCGTGCGTGTGTGCGTACACGCTGAACCAATACTGTGTTAAACCCAGTCCCACACTGTTTGAGTACCAATCTTGAGTCTTTCCACTGCCACATCTGAATCCTGTCTCTTTGTCGAGACGGCTGGTTTTGGCTCAGGAACGGCAGGCGGGCTGGGTCTGCCACCAATCAGGCCTTCTGATTGGTCCATCGCAGCCACTGAAAACCAGCCGTCCTCGTTTGGAGTTTTCTGTGAATGGATTTGGAGCGATGGTCCACGTAGGGATGTGAGGTTTCAGGATTATTCGTTAAAGGGGGCACATGGAAGAAGTCGCTGCCACATTAAAATCGTTTTTTTTTTTTTGTTTGTTTTGTTTTGTTCCTTCACATCCCAGTAGTTCCAGACCAAGTGCTGCTCCCTAGTGACCTTCTCTTTAAAGACTGTTGCTCTAGTCACACACACTGACACCAGGCCTGGCCAAGACAGGACTGAGACACATTTTCAACAAAGTTGGAAACTCACAACTTTTCTAAATGAAGTTCAGCTCTGGTTAAGTTTTAAATACTTGAAAAGCGCAAGAGGTGTTTGATTTGTTTCCATTCCTGAGGCCAGTTTAAGTGTCTGAGATAAATCAAACGCTGCGAGTGGTTCAAATATTTGAAAGTACATTCAAACACACTGTGGCCAGGTCTTATTAACATTTGCTAATACAGCCAGCCCAGCAGATGAAGAGAGAAGAGGGACTGAGGGGGCGTGATGAGTTTCAGCTCTCTGGAAGACCTGTTTTCCTTTCTAATGCTGAGACAGCAATAACCAAGGCAGCTTTTGAATGTTCCAACATTACTCTCCCAACACACTCTCTCTCTCTATATGAATAACCACAAGTGTCGTATGAATAGAAAAACAAAACTAAAACTGTAAATGATGACAAATAAGTAATGCAATCAATTTTGTCTCACTCTGTTCCTGTTGATGCACTGGTGTTAAAGAGTTAAAATAATCAGGTACCTTTATTACTTAGCTACTTTTCTTGAAAAAAATGGACTTTTGTTACTTTTAGCCAGCAAGCTCAAGAGCATTACCTCAAAATTCTTATCTAGCCTTGAAGTTTACAGACATACCATGTAAATGTTTTTTTCCCTCTTTTTTTGGTGTGTGTCTTTTGTTTTGGGTTTTTTTTTTTTTTTTTTGGAGACATCATGTATGATGAATTGTAGCTATGATGCTTTTAATAAAAGTGAATCATGATATTCGCCTAGGAAACCAAACCTCAGCCTGCATCTCATTATTAAACTCCACTTTTAAAAAACATTTTTCCTCAAACTAAAAACTTGCTGATGACACTGCAGCGAACACTTGTTTTTGTGGTTTTGTGTCGATAAGTTCAAATGCAGGTTTGTAACTTTCCAGACCATTACTGTGTCTGACCATAACATACTGTGTGTATCAATGACACCTCGTAAACATGTTGACTACACGAGAGCATTAAGTGAAAGCGGCAGGTAGACTTCTCCATTCAATGTGACTTTCTGAGAATATTATGTCATAAATCTATAGTGAATAAATGTCCACTTAGAGAAAGGAAAAAGACGTTGGCAGAGGAATCATCTCGTTTTTAAGGAATAAGTAATTTGGCATCATTTCATGGTGTTAATTTGCCAAAACATAAACAAATATGGACAAAAATTGTTTTACAGCCCACAACTACAGTCAAGGCTGGGTGTGATTCTGCCTGAGGGGTCACTTATGTTGTCACACTTTGAAAACCCCTGCTCTCAAGGATTGCACTTTTTTTGTAGTGGAAATGGTGTTTCATCTCAAACTTGTTTTATCTGTCGAAAACATACATTCATACATTTATATAACTATCACATGACAAAGAAAAGCACTCCTCGCAATTGAAAAGTTAGATAATTGCTTAAAACCATCAAGCAATTAGTTTCAGAAATACTTCAGCTGGTGATGTTCATTTTGAAGCCAGGCTTCCAAGTTTGTTTCAGGTTTGAACTGAAATGAACTTGCCTCATGACTGATGATGTCCAAAGTATCATATGTCACTGAACTGAACTGGGTGTGCAGGCAGGGATCTGAGCAGTTAAAACATTTGGTGCTATCCCATAACCCACAAGGTTTCACACCCACAAGATAAAAAGGGACACAAAGGAAGCGGCCATGTATAATGATACCCTCAACACGCTGAGACTGTCAGTGATTTATCATGGAGAGTGCTGGTGGACTGGTGCAGAGACCGGAGGTGAAGGTGAACACATGGAAGAAATTTCTACCAGTGACCAGTCACCACAGCAGAATTACAGAGGATCAGCCAAAGAGCTATTCACCCGTGCCTCATCATAGCACTTGTTCAATTTTTTTGTTCTTCTGGTGTCTGGATCAAATGTCATCCCTCTTGACGAGACCTCGTCATGGAGCCGGGCAGTGTGTCGTGGTCAGGAATGAAACTGGAAACAATAATGTGAAAACAAATCTAGATGAAACATTTCCTGTGATTGAGAAAATAACTCAAATGACCTGAGCAGCGAGTCCCTGATTCAAATCCTGGCCAGACCCCTGGCTGCATGTAATTCCCTTACTCTCTGTCCCTCTGCCTCCACTGTCACTATCTAATAAAAGCATAAAGTAAAAAAAAAAGGCTGAGTTGTCAATACACTGTACACTGTGTATAAAGACTCACATTTGGTAAGTCCTGAAACCCAGTGCAGGACTGGATGACTGAAGGGGATGAGGATCATCACTGGCTTTAAAGAGAAGAGCAGCCAGGCAACATCAGGTGATGTGGTCAGGGCCAATGAGTTCAACCAGTTCTACAACGGGTTTGGCACAGCCTCACCTGTTCTCTCTCCAACTGCCTCAGCTGCAGCTTCTCCGACAACATCTCCTTCACACTGCTGCAACCCTGACCGTGACAGCTGCAACTCCCTTCACACTGGGATCAAGTCTCCTGTCCTATACAGTGGGTGAAGTGAGGGCGGAGCTCTAGAGGTCACATTCTGGAAAGCCAGCCGGCCCGGATGGTGTATGCACAAGGCTGCTCAAGGCCTCTCCAGAAGAGCTTTAACTGGAGTCTGCAAACAGGGAGGGTCCTGGGCATGTCTTGTTCCGGTACCTAAAGTAGGACACCCAGCCGAGACGAATGACTACAGACTAGTTTCTGTCACATCACACATCATAAAGACCCTGCAGCGGCTGTTTCTCCACCTTCCAAGGCACAGGTAGAACACACACTAGACCCCCTACAGTTTGCTCACAAGCAACATATTGGAGATGATGATGCCGTCCTCCTCATGCTCCACTGGGCACACTCTTACTTGGATGAGCCAAGTGGTTACCTGAGGATTATGTTCTTTGACTGATGCGTCAGGCTGGGTAACTGTCTCGGGGACAGTGGTGAGCAACGCTGGGTCTCTCTCGTCCCCATCTGTTTCAGGTGACTACGAAATATATTTGTTCACCAGCATCCTCAGCACCATGTGAAAGGATCTTTTCCAAAGCTGGAGAGGTGGTCAGCCAGCAGAGAAGCTGTCTCAAGCCCAGCTCTGTGGTGCAAATTCTCTTTTTAAATATAACTCAGGAATGATCACAATTAGTGCAGCGCTTTGATGAATTCACGATCATTATCGGAACATCCAAAACTGCATCCTTGCTTTAACATAGCATTCATTGTTAGAAAGTGAACAGCCACTTTACTCAATGGCTGCTATAATTTCAATAAATCACTAAATGTCACTCTGCTTTCTCTTCAAAGCTGCTTTCTTTTTTTCTGGCACCGTCAGGAAGAAGCGTGAGAAGCTTCGCGAGGCATCATCCACCATCCCCAACTCAAACCAGCCCATCTGGGAGCAGCAGTCAGCAGAGCCAGTCAAAGTCAGTGAGATCCCATTATTCCCTCTTTCTGATGTTTGATGTGAGCATTAATTGAAGGTCCTGACCTGCATTGCACTGCTGCCACATGATTGGACAATTGTTTCAATAAGCAGGTCCACAGGTGTTCCTAATAAAGTGCTCAGTGAGTGCACGTTAAAGAAGTCTTAAAGGCATCTTAGTGACCCCTACAGGCCTTAATGGTCATTACAAATGACTGGAGCCACGAGGTGCGATCAGCCTGGTATGAATAAACCAAAGTGTTCGGTCAGATATGGACGTTGTGCTCACATATCAGCATGTGTCAGCATGAAGGAGGAAAACAGGGAGCGCTCAGCTAACGTTTCAGGTCAAATGGAGGTGGAATATGAAAACAGGAAATTTCTTGGCTCTGTGTGTGTGTGTGTGTGTGTGTGTGTGTGTGTGTGTGTGTGTGTGTGTGTGTGTACACCATTCCAGCCAACTGTCAAAAATGGCCTCTCTCCCACTGGAGCTGCTGACAAAACCCAAACTGACAGCCAGACCCCATTCAGTGTGTGTTTGTGTGTGTGTGTGTGTGTGTGTGTGTGTGTATGTGTCAGTGGGGGAGAGCAGAGTGGACAATCTGTGTGAGGTTTTGATTGTTCTTTTCTTCTACCTCAAACCTACCGGCTCAAAACCAAACTCGTCTGTGTAAATGCTGTAGATTGTATCTTCCTAGTCTAAGCAGAACTCGTCATTTTTCAAAAGGCTTTACATGCAGAACTGTGTAGAATTAAAAAGAAATCTGTCCAGATGATGAGGAACAATACGTTTGATGCTCTGACTGCACTTAAAAACATCTTACACCAGCAGCCAGTCAACCCAAACTCAGCCCATCCATCTTGATACATGACAAGAGAAACACTGCAGGCTTTGGTGCTTGAAGCAGAGAAACCAATCAGATGCCTGCCTCCCCTTGTTTTGTCATTGGTTGATTCAGGTCATGTGGTCATCCTTTAACAGTGTTCCCACCTGAGAGTGTTCTACTGTGTCCAAAATCACATCAATCTCATTCACTCATCCACTGAGTAAACTGAGATTCCAGACACTAACTAATCATCTGTTTTCACTGTTGAATTTTTACATTTCCACATTCATAAAGTGGAAGAGCGGAACACAGCGCAGACACAAAGCCTTCAGCCATTCCAGGTCGTACGTGGGCACCATGGTGCTTTGAGCTAAATGCTAATGTTGACGTGCTAATCACAGTGCCGATGCTAACATGCTGATGTTTAACAGGTTTACTGTTTCTCATGTTCACCATTGTAGCACAAAACACAAAGTGCAGCTGAAGCTGATGGAAATGTCATTGGTTTTGCAGGTTGGTCAAAAGTGAAAAATATTTTTTGTGTAACTATAAAATCTCTCTGGGTTTATGGTGTCGAAACTTTAGTTAATCTGCTTGATGAACATCATCCGCTTTGCCTGGCTGTCTGGCTTTTTGGTCATAACCTCGATGTTATACTAACATATGCAGTAAAATGAATAATAAGTTAATGGTGCTAAACTTGAGACATTATCCTCCACAAAACTTTTTTTTAGGGGTTTTTTGCCATAACTCATGAATTCATACACTAATTCTGACACAATTTAACTCAAAATGTCTAATAGGATAAAATAATGACATTTTATATCCAAATGGTCAAAGGTCATCTTCACTGTGACATCATGATGTTCAGCAAAATCACTTCTGGTCATTATTCAATGCTGTAACTCAGGAGGGGGAGATCTTGACCATATTTCCTACAACCACGAGGTGGTAGTTCTATTTTATTTCTTTTTTATTTTCTTTTATTTTCTTTAAAGTTCCCCTCCACTCAAAAATCACCAAACCTCTAGGATCAAAGTGGTGAACTGACGACTACTGACATCATGTGACTGAGAACTCATCAGTGAGCTACTGTTTCTGCACAACTTATAACGTACAGTGATTTTTTGAAAATGGCAGCCTGGATTGAATTGAAATTAATAGAATGGCTTCACATAAATAGTTATATACATATATAAATATATATAAATATATATATATATATATATATATATATATATATACTATAAACAAGTGTGTGTGGGTGAGGGTGTGTTTACTCTAGCAGACAGTAGAGAGAGGTGGAGAGTGTGTATGTGTGTGAGACAGACGTCTGGCCTAATCGCCTTGCAGGAGGAAGTGGAACGTGAAATCCACCAGCCGCCCCATACCACACCTACACACACACACACAAACACACACACACACACACACACACACACACACACACACACACACACACACCACTAACCCAGTATGTGGTCTTGTATTTTACCCTCATTTCTCCTCATTTCTCCTTCCAGGAAACTACCAGATATCTTCCCACATGTTGAAGGTCACTGCAAAAATAACAAGTTATTATAACATCAGAAATTCCAGTAACACAAGTGATACACTATATTTGCACTCGTGTCAAAGGTCACCTCATGTAAGATATTTGAAGCTGCAATTAGATAATTGTACTGATTTCAAATATACAAAATAGTTGTTTGTAAGCAGGAATTCAGTTTGTCAGAAGTCACTCGATGTTTACTAAATACACTCCTCACGAGTCTGATATTGTTTATTATATATGCAGAGCAACTGAGTAAACCCCCATGTTCCACTGTGATATACTAGCACACTGCCTGGCTTTGTTTCTGAACAGCTCTGCTGGCATCGTTGCTCTGTCTGTATCTATATCACTGCTCACTGTCTTCCCAGCCTGTGCTCTGCCAGCTGACTTGTAATGAATTTGCCCAAATGAGTAAATTTCCAGTTTTACTGTCTGACAAACTGTACATGATGTTGATGATAATCAAGATCTTCAAATCCACATTAAAGGAGCACTCTACTGACTTTTACACTGAACTGAGCGTATGCAAGTGCATGTGTGGCACACACCAAGAGAGCAGCACAGGCCTGAGAGTTCGCCTGCTACAATGAGGGGACCTGGGGGCTCTGTTGTGCTGTAGAGGGCGTTTTGCTGCCATGGTTTGGGTCCACTTGACTCCTTATAGAGAGGGCTCACTACACGTCAGTACAATGGCGCTCAGAGTGATCACCTTTATCCTATGATGAGACATTTCTGTCCTGATGGGAGTGTTCTCCTCCAGGTTGGTAATGCGTCCGTGGCAGCCTGGATTGAATCATATGCCATGATGTTTGCAGTTGCCAGATTTTAACCCAGTTGAACAACTATGAGACATTTTAGAGCGACACCAGCACCATCATCAAAACACTAAATGATCATAAACCTTTGAATATAAAAACAACTCACTGAAATCAGCTGAGAAATGTAATTGTAGTTATAGTGCTTTTTATCCAGTAAAACTGCAGCTCCTGTGTCTGCTTGTGTTTGTTTGTTGACAGGGAGAAGATTTTCATTTTAATTAATACAGTTACAACAATTATACAGTTATTTATACATACACACTTTCCAACATGTGAATGAGCTCCCTTATCCCCACATCTTCCATCATTTTACATGGCTGCGAGTCTGTAATGACCAGGTCGACCACAGGTCTATGATGCAATGTTGCTGTGTTAAAGTGACACATATAGTATGATTTCACGATGACAAATGGACCAAAAATAATGTCTTACTTTGGCTGTTATTAATAACAATAATATGAAACAACAGCAAGTACTCACACTGGCGGCTCATGAACAAAGTGTCAGGTGTTAAAAATGCTTTCATCCATCAAAACAAACCGGTGACGTGTCCAATGCAACGCGAGGCCTCGTTTGCTAAACACCATGGGCTTTTCTGGAAAATGACACATGCCTCAACATGGGCCTTCATCTGGTACTCCCCTTCATACTCGGTTCATGCCTTGCAGCCATTCAGCTTCAGAAGTGCTTGAACACAACTGGCAGTTTAAACATACAGCGAGTAATCTGCTAGAAAATAGCTGACAGACAGACAGAGCAGCAAAACATGCAACCAGTAACACAGAAATGCCAGCAACTGGAAATGATACACACTCACTGCAGTCAGGGAGTTTGTGAATAGCCAAATATTTATTGCAGGGTTAGAGGGATGGTATTTGAGCTGGAGATGAGCAGGGCAGAGGGACAGGGCTAGGAGTTGGTTGTGCTGAGCAGGGGAGAAGCCGGGGCTGGGCCGAGCAGAGTGTCCAGACAGTGGAAAGCTGAGCTGAACGGGACGAGGTGCGGAGCAGAGCAAGCAACCTATATCTTAGACTGCCGGAGCAAGAACTACAACCTGGCAGGGTGGTAGTGGCAGAGCTGGATATATGTAGAAGTCTTGATTACACGGAGCCGCAGCTGGTGGGGGCTCTGCTCTGACTGCACTCAGACAATCACTCACACACAGACACAGAGGGGGGAGAGAGAGACCGCAGGCTAGGCAAAGGTGAAGGGCAGGACCCCCTAACCCTCTTCCCTAGTCTGGTCTGAAAGTGAACAAGAAACATAATATGTGAAAAATGATTTCAGTAGTAACTATATTTATTACAAGGCCTTTACTTTAAACGAATGATGTCGTTTTTTTCTGTGGAAGTCCTGCTCTCTTTCTCTGTGGGCTCTTTTCTCATTACACTTACATTTACTCATTTGTCTTTTATCCAAAGCAACTTACAAGTGAAGGACAATAGTAAAGCCACAGTACAGTGGGAAACCTTCATGTAAGTGTTAGGTAGCACATCTATTTAATAAGTGCTGGGAGATTGAATAAGGAAGTGCATCAAAAAGTGCTAGTTACACATGTTCAGGATTTTAGGAAAGACTGTGCTCTTGGAAGAGATGAGTTTTCAAGAGATTCTTGAAAACAGAGAGGGACGCCCCTGCTCTGATAGAACTTGGTAGTTCATTCCACCATCGGGGAACCACAAATGAGAACAGTCTGGACTGAGACTGCCTTGTGTGCAGGGATGGCAATGCCAGACGACGTTCCCTGGTGGAACACAGTGGCAGAGAAGGAGCATAAGGCTGTAATGACTGAGTTCAAGTTGATGGGTGCAGACCCAGAAGTCACTCTGACTCAGGAGGTCATGAGTAGCCAGTGTAGGTCGATGAGTGGCGGAATGACATGGGCCCTTTTGGGCTGATTGAAGACCAGGCGGGCTGCCACGTTCTGGACCATTTGTAAGGGTTTCACTGAGCACAGAGGAAGGCCCGCCAGAGGAGCACTGCAGACACTGATTGGCC
>NW_027273863.1:577500-615000 GCF_046630095.1 Trachinotus anak | reverse complement strand
ACAGATGTGTGGCCCTTTAAGCTCCAGTAGGTTATTAACATGGAGAAAAATAGAAAGTGATAATCAAACTCTTCAGAAACCAGTGTAATGTGAAACGTGGTGTCCTCTCAGTAAAAAGTGGAGGTGGATGTATGGGCACACAGTGGGGCACAGACACTGTACATGTCTGTACATGACATCTGTTTGTATTTCAAACAATGGTCCTGTTGTCCTGCCTCGTGCTCTAATTTAATCCAGTTTATTGGTTTTCTGTCCTAATTCTCCTCAACTGAGAAATTCCAGTAGCAGACCAGTTTACAGTGGAAGCAGTTGATTGTTTTAGTGTCAACATCCAGCTGCACAGTTTTTATTGTGATGCTCTTCAGATCTCTGAAGTGACTCATGACAAGTCCAGCAGTATTATATCACAGTTAAATTCAGATTAAAGCTTCACAATGTTACTCTGTCTTTCTTCTCGAGTGAATACCTTAACTGTTTCTATGTGTGTATGTTGAACAGATTAATTTCTGAGGCCGATCTCATTTCATCCTATTCAGTTCATCTCGTCTAAATCAGTGGAGATATGAATCAGCCCTGTGTGGTCCGCAGGGGAAAAATCAATTTCTATGGCAGGAGATCCAAGATCCTCACTGGGCCAGCATTTGTGTATGTGTGTGCGCGTGTGTTTCTGTCACAGGCTAGGAACAAATTTCAGTCTAAAGACCAGTGAATTGGAGACGGCTTGTACAGTTGGGGACAAAAGCTGTGTGTGTGTGTGTCTGTGTGTGTGTGTGTGTGTGTGTGTGTGTGTGTGTGTGTGTGTGTGCATGTGTGTGTGCGTGTGTGTGTGTGTGTGTGCATGTGTGTGTGCGTGTGTGTGTGTGTGTGTGTGCGTGTGTGTGTGTGTGCATGTGTGTGCTAGAAACCACTGAAATACGACCCAGGGTGTCTGGGTCCATCCATTTCCAGCAGAGGCTGCTGATGGCACTATGTAAGCCTATCATAGTGCTTAATGACTCTGAAGTCATCACTTACCTCATCCTGACATCAGGTATCGATTGGCTGACTGAGAGAGGGATGACTGATAGATGAGTGGCCAGACAGATGGATGAAGGGATGGACAGCTGAACATATAGATCGTTACATATGATTCCACCGGTTGTCTTTTAATTCAATAATAAACCATTTAGATCATAAAAGAGCAAGTCATTAAATGTAACTCAAACAGTCTTTTCACTTTCCAGTCCATCATGTTCACTGCACAGGAGGGGCAGTTTGTAAAGCTGTGCTGCTACACAGGTTCAAGATGATACTCTTTGACTTGGTTAGTCCAATAAATGTACAGTATGCTGCCCAATATCACAGATCACAAATTTGCCTCAAGGCGTTTCAGAATCTGAACAGCAAACAATGCCCTCTGTCCTTTGACCTTCGAAGGGGATAAGAAAAAACTCATGGAAGAAACCTCAGGAAAAGCAACAGATGAGGGATCCCTCATCCAGGACGGACAGATGTGAAATAGATGCATGTACACAATAGTGCAACAAGAACCTGAGCCGCACAACCTCCTCTCCACCAGGGCGACCTGCATACATCATGTATGCATATAAGAGAAGAAAGAAACACACAGAAGGAGAGAGAGAGACAAGGGCAAACGTGCACACAAAAGAGAGAGACAAAAAGAGAGGCTGAATCTCCTGGAGGACAAAGATCCTCCAATCATATCTGGAATTAGGAGTCGTCAGAGAGGGGAAAGAGAGACGTCCAAAGATGGCTGATGGTCCAGCATGGAGAGCCTCAGAGAGAGAAAAGAGAGGACAGGGAGAAGAACTAAGGAGAGAGAGAGAAATAGGCTCACAGCTTGAATGCTCGTGTGCTTGAGGGACAAGAAACAAAAAGAGTTAGAGAGAAGCAGTAGTTTTCAGAAGGTTCACAGTGATCTTGTCATGGGGACCATGGACCATGCTGTAAGTTTAATAGATTAATTGAGACTGACGTTAATCTGCTGGAGGGAGGACAGTAAAAGGTTCTGATCTGTCATTATGGCAACAAAGGAGCACTTCTCTCTGCTGTCAGGTGGCTGCCATCGTGTTTTCTAGTGCGCAGGTGTGGAACTCCTCGTACGTTTACTCTGAATCGTAGTATGAATAGAGGCACATTTGTGTCCCAGTCAATGTCTGTCTGAGGACATTTGGCCAGTCCTCACTATTTCACAGGACTGTTTGAAATGTAAGACTTGGGCTCAAGGTTAAAGTAAGGTTTATGTTAGGGTTAAGGTAAGATTTGGGGACTTAGTTATGATGGTTAAGGTTACTTGTTAGGGAATGTATGAATGTGTGTCAATGAGAGGCCTCACAAGTATATCTTTGTTTGTGCTGCAGTGCCTCTCTTGACCACAGCTGTCACTGTTTTACGGATGCTGCTGAGCTGATTCCCAGAACAGCTCACACAAACATCTACAGCCTCAGTGTTGAGGGTAAAGGCCCAGAGTGGAAAGTTGCTCTGTGAACTGTGATGCACTGGAGAGCTGCCACTGTCAGAGGTGAAGGCCTGAATCATCTCAGGATTTCAGCTTCTCGATACACTTCTGTTTCTTCTGAACTTGTGTGTTGTCTAGTTTTTGGTTGTAATGGAGCTTTCTGTTGGGCGTTAATATGACAGTGTTACAAACACCGACTCACTGATGTCACAGCAAGTCATGGATATGTTGTACCCTCCTTTGTGTGTGTATGTGTTTGCGCGCACTGCTCCACTGCTCTCTTCCTGACCTACACCCTCTCCTCCCCTCCCTCCCACTCTCCCTTCCCCCACACCACAATGGACTGTGTGAGGACAATGGAGGGGGAGGGGAGGAACAGATCAACCACAGTGTGGATCATCTGCATCACTGAACACAGGGGAGGGGCTCTGAGGTCATCGGGGAGGCTCCATGTTATTGGTCAGCTTGGAGGTTATGGATCTACATGAGCAAACATTTCTTGCATTGGGTAAAAGTTGGGGAGGCCACCATTCACACATTGTGCTAACACAGACAGAAAGACTCTGGAGAAATTAGCGTCTGCACTCCACCTGACATTGCTTAACTTTAGGCCGGATAACTTATGGACGGATTCTGCAGTTAATCATGAAAAAAGTAAAATAAAATCTGTCAATCACACATTTTGTCTTCATGACTTTTTCAAGGTGAATGCTTTATTGAATACTCTATTGTTAATGTATGTTTGATATTCATGGTTAGATTTGTTAAAGCTTTTGTGGCTCTGTGCTGTTTCCTGTCCTTTTCTCACACTGTGTAGTTTGTCACCTGAGGTGTGGCATGTATCTCATCAGGGGAAGTACCTCTCTCTCCTTTATTTTCATTTAAGGAGGATCAAGGAGGAAGACAGAGCCCTGGGCGGCTGTGGCTCAGGAGGTTGTCCACTTATCCCCAGCTCATCCAGTCTGCATGTCAAAGTGTCCTTGGGCAAGGCAGTGAACCCCAAACTGCCTCCGATGTTCCATCAGTGTATGAGTGTGTGTGAATGGTAGAAGCTCCATGTGTAGATGTAAGCGCTGTATGACTGTGTGTGTGTGAATGGGTGAATGTGGCTCACAAGACTAGAAAAGCGCTATATAAGCAGTCCATTTCTCAGTAGAGATCTGAATGTGAGGTCATTAAACTTGATAAAATTACAATAACATTTAAAGGGTTACTTCACCCAAATGACATCATTGTATTCCGTCTGTGGTGCTCGCAGCATTAGAAAACTGTATTTTAAAAGTTATGTTTTCTGTCCAGACACTATGTCCATGTTATGCTGAATAAACCACAGGCATGACTGTAAACCGGTTTCACTTGAACTACTCTCTACCACACTGTTTAATTTTGTAATGGGGTTGAAGCTGATAATTCAGATGCAGATCCCTCAAACCCAGGACAAATAAAATTCCACTGAGACTGTCTGCATGGCCATGGGACGCCACAAAGTGCAAAAATTGTTGTTGTTTTTTTTAGATTGAGTGTCAACAGATTTCACACAAGACACTTTGACATGTCACAGCAGGAAAAGTACAGGTGTAAATAATAAAATGAATTCTGATTTAGTGACGTCAGGGTCATGGTATTGTGCAGCAGACTCACTGTCACACTGTCATACCTACCAGGACACTAACAGAACAAAGCCATTATTGTTGTTATTAGAAAGAGACAGGAAAGGGCTGAGTATTAAGGAATGAACTAACATTGTTAGTCTAGGTCTTTGAATGAGATATTTGACAATCAGAAAAAGAGAGAATAATACCTGTATGATCCTTCAAAGAAATAAGTTTGACATTGTGTGAAATACTCATCAGTTTATGAGTTTCCTACCACCAGCAACAGGTTAGCTTAGTTTAGCACAAAGAGTGGAAACAGAGAAACAGATCTGTCCAGAGGCACTAAAATCAGCCGACCAGCGCCTGAGTCATACGTTGTTAATATATCACTTTTGTTTTGCCTGTTCAAAAAAAAACCAATGGGTTAAAAGCATATGTTGAAGTATTATTGGTGTGTGTGTGTGTGTGTGTGTGTGTGTGTGTGTGTGTGTGTGTGTGTGTGTGTGTGTGTGTGTGTGTGTGTGTGTGTGTATGTGTGTGTGTGTGTGTGTGTGTGTGTGTGTGTGCGTGTGTGTGTGTGTGTGTGTGTGTTCAGGGGTTAGAAAGCGACTGATGTGAGTTTAAGTGCATAACTTCAGGTGTGTTTACAAGACATCAGATGCCAGAATGTAAGCTCTGAAAATGTTTATCAGTGGAACTCAAGCTGAAATTATTTTGCCACTAATACTGATCCCAAGGTCAGTGAAACGTTATCCCCCTTTATTCTCATCGTCAACAGTGTGTGTGTATGTGTGTGTGTGTGTGTGTGTGTGTGTGTGTGTGCGCGTGCTAGACCATGTAATAAGGACATATTGGGAGATGACCCTGACTGATCACATCAGAAAGACACAGACAAACAAGCAGATGACTTTGTCATATATCTGAATCTCATTTCACAGTGACTCCTTCCGGTAACTTCAAACTCAGTTCACTGGTATATGTATCACTCTGTTATTGCTATGAAGTACCTATAGTCTTTTCTTAAGGATAGAGGTGCTTGATAGTGAGCTTCATTACTCCTTTTTCTGTCACTAGATTATTATTTTCAGTTTCCTCTTCAGCAGACAGACTGGTGCCAGCTGCAGGACTTGACTCACACTGACCTCTGGTGGATTAAAGAGGTCTTGCTACCAAACTGCATTTAAAGGGCCATTCCACGCACATGAAGATCATTTGAGTTGGACTTTTTATTACTGCTTAGCCTGTGAAAACAGTTTCAATTGTCCTGTGTACGGTTGTGCAGGAGCTTTGACGAAGTCAGAAAAAAACCTGTCTCACCCAGACAAATGCAAAAGCTTTTTCACTTTTCAAGAGATATCTGACCAGACAGAAAGGTAACAAAAAAACTAACTTTACATGCAAACTCTTTAAAAGCGTCTGAAAATCCAGCTGTATCATGCAGCTGATCGAATGAAAAACAGATGAGGACGACATTTTAATGTCACTTTTTGTAATCAAAATAGATGTTGATGTTTGTCTCTTGAATCTGAATGAAACACTGTTCACTTTGATCTTAGCCTTTGGACTGGATATTCTGCCCTGACTCAACAGTGTCTGCTCTGGACTGACAGGGTCCCTGCAGCAGCTCTGTTTGGTGTTTGTCCTGCTGACTGCCTTCACACTTTATAAAGAAGGATTACAAACCACTCTGTGCAGCTGCTGAGGCTACAGCAGCTGCAGTCTCACCAAATCGCTCCTAATTAAACCAAAGACTGGTAATTAACCAGAATGAGTCCATTAGACTATATTTACTCTCTCTTTTGTCTTCCCCCTTTTTAAGGACTCACTGTGCCATAATAAGATCTTCATTAGTAACTATTTGATAAAGAAATCAAAGGAAGAGAACAGACGGATGAGACCAAAGGTTTCACTTATTCCTCATTTCTCTGTGTACAGCTTTATCTTTAGAATAAAGCTGCACTGCAAAGCTCTGGTTAATGGATAACCTCATAATGTGATGGAAAAGGCTTCTGAGGCAGAAGTCAGTGTGTCAGCAGTATGGTTTTTTATTTAAACCAGCATACTGAAGAGGAATCATCCTGGATATCTGCAACAAGGGTGAGAGTCTGGCTTCAAAAGTAATCGTATCACTGTATGATTCTGGCTAGTTTCAAAAAAATATGGAAGAGCACTTTATTAGGAACACCATTCTGACACTGGGTCATGCCTCCCTTTGCCTACAAAACAGCCTCAGTTCTTTGTAGCTTGGATTCCTCAACGCTCATGTTGAAATGACTGCATCCCATCATTTCTGCAGATTCGTCAGCTGCACATTCATGTTGACAGTCTCCTGTACTTTCATCCCAAAGGTGCTCTATTATCCAATAAAACACGCTGTTGCCAGATTCTTACCCTACAACCAGCTGCCTCAGCAGAAATGGAGATTACTCAGCTCAGGTTAAATTTTTCCAGTCTTCAACTGTCCAGTGCCGGTGAGCCTGTGTCCACTGCAGCCTCAGATTTCTGTTCTTAGTTGACAGGAGGGGAACCTGACGTGGTCTCTGCTGTTGTAGCTCATCCTCAAGGCTTGACGAGTTGTTCATTCTGAGATGAGTAGCTTTACTGTCAGCTCCAACCAGTCTGACCATTCTGCTCTGACCTCTCTCATCAACAAGATGTTTTCCGTCCACTGGATGCTTGTTTTTTTGTTTGTTTTTGGCTCTATTCTGAGTAAAACTCTAGAGACTGTTGTGTGTTTAAAAAAACAGCCTGTCTGAAACAATCCTGCCACATCAAAGTCTCTGAGATCACATTTTTCTCCATTCTGATGTTTGATGTGAACATTAATTGAAGCTCCTGCATGATTTTATGCAAGTAGATGTATTGGCGTTCCTAATGAAGTGCTTGGTTTGTGTGGCTACATCACCATATTCATCCAGAAACTACAGGTGTTACTACAGCAGCCCGTGTTGCAGGACTCTACAATAATACTAAAAGCTCAATGAAATGTACAGTGTACTTTATAACATCAACAGCTGGATACTTCTGAACAGGAGACAAGTTCAGCTTTTGATGAGGGATCTTTGGGCATTATTTCTGTATTTCAAACAGGGAAGAGCTTTTCTTTACTTTGACCACTTAAAAAATGTGTATTAACTGCATATGAAAAAGATGCTGTATTATTGTTTTTTTAAAGCATGAATTCATCAATGGGTAGTCCAGTTACTGTGTACAAATGTCCTGTTCCATACAGATTCACACATTCACGTCTGGAAGCTGTGAACAGACACATTTGGATCTGTTGTGCAATGTGCAGCTTCACTGTGGCATGTCAAGGGCTCAAGGCCTGATAACAAAGAAGAGACAAGAGCTGTTCTTTAATTTCCCCGTTCAGGTCTATCCTGTTGGTATGATGATAGACAAGCTAGTTTCATTGGTACCAGGAACAGGAGAATGGAACAAGTAAGGCAAGTATGGAAGTCCAAAGTGTTCAATATTAATTAAAAAAAAGACATTATGAAATAATCATACAGATAAGTTGTGTAAAAATATATTACTCAACCAACAATTATGAAATTATTGAGGCAAATGTTATTTCATCATTCATTTTCACAAGGGATTTCTATTGGTTTTCATTTTTAACAAACAGTAACATAACTATTTTCCCAATGACAGTAGTTTTACTTTGTTGTGTCACTTTTCATACGACACATTTTACATCATAATATCAATTTTTATGACAGTGATGCCACCGTCCTCTCACCGTTCAGCCAATCACGTCACCCCATAGTGTGACCACACTGCCACACTTCATGTTTCAGCAGAAATACAGAAGGACCACGACGTCAACAGATAGAGGTGAGAGCAGAGAGACAGAAGTGAACAAAGAGAGAGAAGTTTATTGACAGGCTGACAGGTTAAGACAGATGAAAGCAGAGGTCTGACCCAGTCCCAACACACACAATTTAACCTGGGCTCCTTGGTAGAAAAGGCATGTTTAATTTGTGCTAATTTGAAATGTTATGACAAAAAATTAAATAAAATAAAAACTGAATTCAAGTAAAGAAATTACAACCATCCCCTAAAAGAACAATCAAAAAAAGACTTTGGACATGACCTGAGTTCAAACATAGACACAATCCTCTGTGCATCTGTGTTTGACAAAAGGTTAATGTCTGTTTTTAGAAAATTAACACAGCAATCTGTTTCTTCAGGTTTACAACACTGGATCAACAAACATTACCAGTAAAATTAAATGTTTAAAGACACAGAAGAATCAATAAAAATATCAGACTACAGACTAAAGGCGCATGTACTTTGGTCCCAACAGGTCTCCTCCAAAATCAGAGACCAAGACCAGAATCACATGTTGAGACCTTGTCTCAAAAGAAAGTAATAGCATGCACCCTCTGTTTGTGTGTGTTGCTCTCTCTATCTGTGTGTGTGTGTGTGTGCACAGCAATGGTTTTCAAAAGACCGGGATGGGATTTCAACATTACAGATGCCTGTATTTGTCAAGGAAAGCTCCACCTTCAATATTATTACAATGTGTTAATGTCAATACATTCCGGGTTATTTTGTCAAGGAAGTTTGGGGAGTACTCAATTGTCCTCAACAGGCATCATTAGCTTCAAATTATGATTCACATTTTCCATTATGCCTTTAAACATCCCCATACTATGGCCATGATGAACCTGCTGCTTTTAATCAAATGGGCATCACGTATAAACGGCCTCAGAGTGATTGTTCACAGTTCACAAAAAATGTCTCTTGAAACTGGAAATTGCACCACACAGAGTCTATTCTATCTCCTTTGAGGATTTCTTGGTACTGAAATCCTCAAATTTGAGTTATGTCTGGTGTTTAAACATTTTAAATGATTGTGTGTAGTGCAGCAACATTTTGAAAGCTGCGAGCTGTTTCAGTGTAGGTTGCTAGAATACAAAGCAACTTTAGATGCTGGTCATATTTACATTGTAGCTGAGAGGAGAGAACAAAGTGAATCACACTTCAGTGAAAACACCCTCTACTCCTTTATGTTTGTAGCTTGGATGAAATGTCCAAGATATCAGTTTTTTTTAAGTTTTTTTTTTTTTTTTATTTGAACGCACCAAAGTGCACAAACAAACAGGAAGAGGTCTAGAGGAGTGAATCAGCACACTGAGGATGTGTGTGTCAGCAACGGCACTGTCCAATACAAATCTTCAAATGACAAAAGGGAAGAGGAGTGACATAACTGATGATGAAAACTGGTCATGTCAGATGTTGGGTTGGAGTTACTACCACAGAGAATGAGGAGTAACTGAACAATGGCAGTTTGGGGTTGATACTGACATTTGCTTGGGAACAGAAAAGGTTCAGGTAGCAACACAATGTACAGCAAAATATGAATTACAGGAACTCAAGCCTCAACAGAGGAACAAGGAAGTCTGCTGCCATTCCGACAAGTGAGAAAGTCTTTTTCACCTCTGACCACAGTGTGCCTTGTTGCACCTGTAACCAAAAGTGATGTCACAATGTACTGACACACCCAGGAGTACACCTCTACATCACTGCAGCCAGGTGAAAAGGTAAACCTCTGGAGATCAGGAGAGATGAGATTTTCAGCTGGTGTTCAGCTGCTCTTACGTGTTATAGGGATAAAAGGCAGGAATCTGTAAACTTTGCAAACTGTCTACGGGCTGGGGTTTGGGTAAGTACTGCTCCTCATGGTCAAGAGTTTACTTTGTGAAATTAGGTTTTTCTGAATATTTTAACTGAAACTTAATGTTTAATTTTTGTATCGCTCATCTCTATTGCTTTTGAACATTATACATCACTTTTCCAGAAAGGTTTGGTTATATTTTTCAAATCTTCCTTGAGACAACCCCCCCCTCCAAGAACTGATTGCCATCAGTGTTTATAAAAACAATAACAACAAAATGCTGAAAATAAATAATTACTTACACATATAACAACGTGCATAAAAGCATACCTACATACCTGCATTTCAAAGAAGAAAAAAAAAAGCAATGCAAATGGGGTACAGTCTCACTTGGTAAATGCCAAACATAACAAGTTAGGTTATCAGGTACTGATTCCAAAAATGTAAGAAATGAATCCCATATTTTAAGAAATTTTGATGGTGTATATAAGCCTTTCAATTGCTCAGTAGGAAGAAAGCTCATTAATCCAAAGGTTCAAAGACGGACCACAAACACTTCTCTAATATCTAGCAATAAGACACTTCACTTGCGATGGGCAAAGGTTAATCAATTTACTTTCATGAGTTCTTAGTGCCAGTGCTTTTGGAATAAGAAGACCAAGAAGCAAGAATAAAAAATGATGGGTGTACAGGGATTTCTTTGTGGATGCTAATGAAAATTCTGTTGATTATTCCTTTCCAATCTTTCCTTTTGCACAGTGGTCTGACTTTGCCAGTTCTTTAATGATACTTAAAGCAGGGCTTTGATATGACTGAATCTTAGAGCAAATGAAACTTTGTATTTGAAAATATTTGAACAAATGAGCTTGTTGATTATATTATATTGTTGATTTTGACTGATTGAACCCATAACCTCAGATTAATCAAAGTAGGTAGTGAACATTTTAGATCTGAGAGATATAAGAGAATGTCATCAGCAAATATAGAAATCTGATGCTCTTGGCCTGAAATGTTAATTCCCTCTATCCCTGGATGATTTCTGATTGCTGTTGCCAGAGGTTAAAGGGTCAACACAGTTAACATTGGAGACAATGAACAACCTTGGTGAATGCCCTGCGACAGACTGAAGGACTCTAAAGTAAAATTATTTCTAACAACTTCAGCTAATGGTTCACAGTACAGTATTCATCCACTGACAAAATTCAGGACCAGATCCACAGAGTATATCACATAAATAAGGCCATTCAACTCTATTGAATGTCTTTTCAGTGTCCAATTGTAGAATGCAGTTGTCTTTAGCATCTTTCTTTTAGTGGATGATATTCAGTACTCGTCATATATATTATGAAAGGCCTGCCTCTTCTTCACAAATCCGTTTTAGTCATTCTTGATGATCGCTGGAAGATGGTTTTCTAAATCTCAAGGTAAGCACCTTTGGCAAATATTTTAACATCTGTGTTAATTAAGGAGACCAGTCTGTATGATTCACATTTAGTTTGTGGCATCACAATGTTTAATTGTTTTTCCATTTTAATCTTAAACTTTGTATATTGAGACACATTTTGTGTGTTGTACTACTTAATTTGAGATTTGGGGATAACAGACAAGGTTAACAGAACACAATGAAAAGAGGGAAAATGGGAGTGACTCGACTCGCTCGCTCGGGTTTAGGAATCGGGTGTGAGGGTTAGATGGTGGACTTTGAAAAGGAAACTTTTAGATGGTGATTCCCTCCCATGTCATAGTTGTGAAGATCCATCAGTGCTTGGATTGCCTCCTCTACTGACGACATCTGGATCAAGGCCATTTTACGGTCCCTGATGAGGGAAGAGCAGAGACAAACAGCTGAATTTTATGCAAAGTAACCATAAAAGTTCATATTTCTAGTCTGGGAAGTCAGTGGCACTATTTACTTCCCAGGAAGGTCAGCTCAGAACAATACAAGCTTCACATTGAACTGTTTCTTACTGGAAGAACTTGAAGGCCTTGACAGTTCCTCCACTGTTAGAGAACAGAAGACGTAGATCATCCTCTCCAACACCATCCCTGGGCATGCAAAAGACAAACATGAATCACCATGAAAGAAAGCAGTGTAAAGTCAAAAAGACTGCAACACTAATTGAATTATTTATATACAAACTTATACAAAAAGGAAAGAATTTGACTGAGATGTGTTGTAGTACCGGATATTGGAGAGATGAAGTGTTGCAGAGGGAGGAAAGATATTCTGGAAGTTCTTGGATCCTGGCTTCTTAAAGCGATGCAGTGGAGAACCAGAGAAATCTGTCCAACAGAAATAAAATACTGACGTAATGACAACCATAATGTTGGGTGAAATATTATTATCATTATTATTAGAATTTAGGCCTTAACACTGTATATTATTGTTTATACCCAACCTTTAAATATTGAGAAAACAAAAATAAACCTGGGGTGCAAAAACTCTTGATTACATTAAGAGTCAATAAATGCAGCAGATAGATATACTGTATTTTTCATTCCACACATTCTTTTTGTCAAAGCCCGGGGGGGCCTACATTACCCACGATGTAACTCAACTGCTGACAGTTAGATTAGAAATTCTCATGTGTTTTCTTCATTTCCAAACAGGAGATGGCAATCTCATGTTTTTCTCTCGTTTCAAGCTGACTGTAGAGAACGTGACATTTTACCATTGTACCAACTGAGCACAGTCTACCCAACAGAAACAAACCAACAGAAGGATTGCCTATTACAGGGCTGTGCCTACTGGCAAAATTATGTCACCTGTCTCTATATTACAGTTTCTTTAGCCATGACATATTTGAAAAACAATTCAACATGACCTAGCAGCCTGGTGGATGAGGAGCTGGTGCCAAAGAAATCCAACAAATCTGTTGAACCACCTTAAAAGGAAGCACCTGAAGGAACTGTCGAATGTTTCATTCAGGTTGGTACAGCCCCATTTATCTATGTCTTATGAGGCCGCAAAACATAAACAGGTTTTTATTGAGTGACACATCAGAGCAGTCAAAAAACATTCAATAACAGCAGAAAACAATGTTAAGTGAGGTGACTGAGGCAGTCACACTCTATCTAGCTAACGATGTGGTGCTGTTCAAAGCTGTGGACAATGTGGGATTTAAGACACATATACACATCGGCTCAAATGTAATTGATCATTATGTTTCGAAACCTAAGGCTGAAACGATTCCTTGAAAAACTTATTCAACTCAATTAATAAAAGTCATCAAGGCAAATTCTTTGCATCAAAGCTTTGTTTAATCCAAATAAAAGCTCAGTGGTCACAGTTAGAGATGAAACAGTGACTGGTTTCAAGCTAAATCACAGTGAAAAGGCCCAAAGGTTAGTATTAATTATCACGATAACCCTTTGTTACCGCAGTTAATTACTGTGGCTAATTTAACTTGCATTAGGTTCTGTAGCATCAACCAGCAACAGTCTCCCAGATGCAGGCAGAGCAAAAAACTTGTGTTTGTTATGTGTCAGTTGCAAAATGTCAGAAGGCAGTGACAGTGGAGATTTTTCAGCCTCTAATACCTTTTCGCACAAAAGTTAGTGAGTGTAAAAGTATTTTTTTAAAGAGCGAGTAATTCCACAAAAAAAAAAAAGAGTTTGTTCTTCTGTTCAGAGCGATGTCATCACATGCACACACACACACACACAAACGCAGGGGAGAAGAGTGAGCTGCGTTTAATTTTGACAGATAACACTGGGGAACAGAATTTTTGTTGAGTTAGGTCTGACAGCTGTTTTTAACTCATTTTTGGGTGCGGAATCCAAAACCGATCTCAGTTTTTCTCTATCACGTCAAGTTTTTGAACTATAGGATCCCCGTTTTCTTAAAACATATGAAAAATACTGTACTAAGATGGAATAGTTCCAAGCTTTGAAAACTAAAAAAACAGCATAAAACGAAATAGCCCATGGTTACAAGGTTAAGAGAAAAGCCAGCACGAATCCTCTTAATTCCTACTATGCCAGCTTTCTGTTTGCAGATATTGATAGTACTGACCAATGGTCCCTCTCAGCTGCGCGCCTGCGCAGTCGCGCACTGCTCACACATTCTCAGTGCACAAGAAAATCTATACAGCGCATAAAATAAAATTCAACATAAACTGTAAATTAATTAGAGCAATAACATTTTTTCTGTAACTTTTTGCAGTGTAACACAGTGAGTGACAGATGCCCAGCCAATGATACGATACGGTTCACTTCCGCTACGCAGCCAATCACAGCATTGACATTGCTTGTGTAGGTGCCCTTCCCATACGCGCCGCACAAGTTAGCGAGCTAACAACAGTGCACTTCATTTTCAGTGGGTCAAATCACTGACATTAAAAGTAAACGAATGGAAATTACTGCTGTAATTTGATTCTTTTAATAAGCCATGTAACTTGCTATGATCCCAGGTGTTGATCAGGTGTGATACTGGTGTGTGGCCACAGCGGGCACATCTGGTGTTGCTCACCATGGCCCTCAGTGTGCTCAGGGAGCGTGTGTGTGCCCAGACACATGGAACATTAGAGGGAACATTGGTACTGACCTATTGGGAGCCGCACACTCCTCTCACCACACTGTCTCATTGTGACTGCACAAACAAGTTCAATTCAATTCAATTTTATTTGTATAGCGCCAAATCATAATATACATTATCTCAAGGCTCTTTACAGGGTAAGGTCAAGACCTTACTTTGTTACAGAGAAAAACCCAACAGTTCCCACAACGAGCAAGCGCTTGGTGACAGGGGGGAGGAAAAACTCCCTTTTAACAGGAAGAAACCTCCAACAGAACCGGGCTCAGGGTGGGGGGCCGTCTGCCTCGACCGGTTGGGTTGATGTAAGTTGCCACGTAGCTGTTGATGAGTCCAATCGTGATCAGCTGGCAAGTCTTACTACAGCTAATCAGTGGAACTTTGCTTATCTGGAGGGTGAGCTGTGGAGAAAAAACTTGACGTGCTAGAAAAAAACTGACTGCAGTTTTGGAATCAGCATGCCAATTTTAGTTTTAATTAGCATAAAAATCTAACTCAACAGAATTTTTTTTCAAATTGTTCCCCAGTGTAATGTAACAATTTAAGCAATAAAAATTTTGAATTTTCTTAAAAAGAAACCAATTAGCTGTTCATTTTAAGAAAGCTGTTCTATTATTTTTTATATATTTCTATATTCCACATATTTGTTATATATAATTCTTATTTCTCGTGTCTTTTTCTCTAATAAGACAAAAGTTGTTCTTACCCGATTACTTGATGGAATAATTGGTAGAATACTCGATTACTTAAATTAAAATATTCGATCATTGCAGCCCTACTGAAACCATTAGCTTACTTGGTCAAAGGCTTTCTTAGCATTTAAGGCCTGAGCTGTGACTACATCTTTAGACCTACACATGTTATACAGTACCTCCTTAAACCTACTCAAATTAAAGCTGGAACTTGGTACTTCAATGTAGTTTCCATTATTTTATTTCAAATTGAATATGTTGAAGCACAGAGACTAAGTAACAAAAATGTGTAACTGTCCAAATACTTACAGTCTGGACATGACTCAAATGTTTGGGAAGCTATTTTTGAACAGTTTACGAGGAACACTGGATTTTAAGGACTTTATGTTGCTATTTCATTTGAAGACTTGCCTTGGTCCTGTGAATGTCAGTAGAATGTAAGTTACTGACTTACAATTTATCAGGCAACATCACAACTTGCATAATAAGCTATTGCATAGATACTGACAAGTTCACCCTCTAGAATGCAGATCCTCTTACCTTTAGTTAGTAGTTGGTCATCCAGTCCTTCCCTGGGTAAAGCCACAGTTTGATGTTTTGATAGTGTCACTCTCATCACTTTACCAAACACCTTTTGACCATTCAAGTGGCTCATAGCTACAGATTAGAAAGACAGAGATCATGAGCAGGTGAGACATCTAAAAGCCTGACATCAGGGTGATACATCCACATCCATACTGCAAAAATGAACACACACACACACACACACACACACACACACACACACACACACACACACACACACACACACACACACACACACACACATATAATGTTCATTTCACAATATGGTTAGACTGAGCACTAATTGATGTAAATATTGTGTCAAAAAGCTCTAGTAGACCTTATACTTCATTCCCACTCAATGTGGAAAATTCTTTTCAGAGAAAACTTACATGAATTTCTTGACATTCATGCAACTTTCTCATACCTGGGACCTGCACGTGACCTCATCAGGATATTATAACACACAAAACTCACCCAGCTGGGCCTGGTTGCCATCAGACAGTTGGATGAGGGCACTGTCCTTTTTGTTGTAGAGGATCTTCACCCTCTGGACATCACCATAGACTCCTAAAGGTTAAGAGAGTGCAAGAGAGAGAGAGAGGTAGACCAAGAGAGGGAGAGAGCAAGCAAGAGAGAGAGCAGGGTAGAGGAGAGGATGAGGAGGAGGACAGAACAGACAGAGCAGGAGAGATGAAGCCGGCGAAGATAAAAAAAAGGAGAGGTGTGAAGGATGAGAGGAATAAAGTTAGTGCCAGAAAGACAAATGAAAAGAAAAGATGGAATCTTCTGATTTGACTAGAACTAGAAACTCATTCAAACTCTTCTGTATAACCAAGTAGTCTGAGCAGTGAGAGAAGTCAGACACCTCAGCGGAGGCATCTGGCTGACTGTTAATGTTTAGGATTAACAGCATGGGCACAATTCACAAATCCAACTTGATTAGGTGATTAAAATGTAAAACTATAAATGAACATTGTAGGAGAGAGATACGCACTAACCTAAGACAGGACATACTATATGAGGGAACATCTACAGTAAATGCACAGAGAAGACCTAAAAAGATCATGTTTCTTTAGGCCTTTGAGGAAGATCATTTTAGTCTCTGAGGACGTCCCAAAGTGCATAAAACTGCTCCTGCAAGTGTCACGACAAATATGTAAAAAATTGGTGGTGGACGGTTTAATGTGACCCTTATGATATAATTTAGGTGACTGGGTGGCAGGTAATCCCAAATACAAAGTTGTAGAATTCAATGAAAAGGTGTAGCATGACTGCACATGATTAATACAAAATCTAGAGAGAGAGGCAAACAGGAGAAGAGACGCAGATGATTTCAAAGCTAGAATGAGTCTTAGTGAGTAATCTGGGATATTGTGATCAACTTAACTGTTAATGTGGTGAGAACATAAACACTAAAATAATCCTTGTGTCCCTGGTAGAATGAAGGCTCCAGTGTTGTACATAGACTTCCACAAACAGTCCACTGACTGACTGGTTTTGAGTGCTGTGAACAACAGTCTTTCTTTCTGCAATTATCTGTGGCCAAGTAGAGAGACTGCCTCACAAAGAGCATTATTTACTAAATTAAATGAAGAACCAGAATGAAATCATTCATAGATTGTAATAGTTAAGAATGCCACAAGAGAAAGGATTTCTACTCAGAGGTTTGTGAGCATCTGAGCTTAGTCAGCCATCTTTTTTTTCAAACTGGGTAACAGATCGTAAATGGAACCTGCTGTCGGACCTCCTCCTTCCTCTTCCTCCCTTCATCTAACAGATTAGATCCTCATCATTTCTTTTCTGCCATTAGCTCTCTGAAGAATTCTGTTTCTGTGCTAATTATTGTTACTGCCAACTGTAGCTGCTTCTCATAAAAATATTTGACAGCAGCTTTTGTGAGGCAGCTGTGAAAGTGCTCCTCGGTATCTGTTTTCTTCAAATCAGTCCAAATCTTGATTTGGAGGTTTCATACCAAATTTTCGTTAGGGTTAGGGTTAGGGCATGGAAACTTTAAGGCATGGAAACTGAGGAAAGCACGGCACAATGTTTAGATGCAGTTTTGGAGTGGAATCTCAACCTACAAACTGAATCTGGTTTAGCTTTTATGTTTCGACAACACAAATGATTTTGGTGTCTCTGTTCTCATCAGCTAAGAGATAAGCCAACCAAGCGCTAAGTCTCTCAGACTCACTATTTTATTGGTGTAGAGACAGAAGCAGATTTTAACTCTGTAGTGTACAATATGATAGAGGGAGGCTTAGAGACACAGAAAGATATAGAGGAAAATGCGTGTCCACGACATCACTGAAGAGAGCGAACAAAACAGGATCAACAGAGAGAGATATACAGATAGAATAGTAGAGGTTGAACATACCGAAGAGGGTAAAGAGACTTTGAGGCGTGACCATCTTTAGAGAGAGAGACCGCAGAGCAGAGGACAGGAAGAGGAGGAGCAGAGGAGGAAGAAGAAGGAGAGACGAAGGTAGAGATCAGACCGCCCAGCGTTGGACGAGGGGTAGGTGGTGGTTTCCATGATGAGGAGGAGTGGAGCAAAGATGGAAGGCATGGGGGAAGAGGGGGTTTGGAGAGTGGATCAAAACGGCAAAGCCAAAGTCAGGTTAGACCAGAATAAGAAAAGTCAAGTGAGGAAAAGGAGATGAAAGAAAATAGGGGTAAACATACATCAGAGGGGGGAGGGGGGGGTTCAGAGAAGTGCACGACGTTAAAGGATGTATGGCCAAAAGGAGAGACAAATGGAGAGAAAATAAATGTGTGAAGGGAGGAGCAGAGGAGGGAGGAAAGGAGGGGGTGGGGGGAGGGGACACAAAAACCAAAGCAGAGGTCAGTAAACAGAGCATCAGTGGGATATCAACGGAGTCTGAATGATCGCTGGTTTGTTTCCACACACACACACACACACAATATTTCCAGTTTTGTTAACACATGTACACGTGCGCGTGCACACGCACGCACGCACACACACACACACACACACACACACACACACACACACACACACACACACACACACACACACTTGTACTTTGTATTTTTGTGAGGACACTCATTGACATAATGCATTCCCTAGCCCCTTACCCTAACCTTAACCATCACACCTGAGAGCCTAACCCTAACCCTGATCCTAACCTTAACCTAAACCTAATTCTAACCATAACTCTGAAACCAAGTCTTAACCCTCAACATGTGATTTGAAGGTGTCTCAAAAAGTGAGGACCGGCCAAAATGTCCTCACTTTCCCAAAATGTCCTCACTCTGTTAGTAAAATACTTTTTTTTGGTTCTTACTATGTAGCAAGTACAAGTACAAGTACAAGTACAAGTACAAGTACAAGTACACACACACACACACACACACACACACACACACACACACACACACACACACACACACACACACACACACACAACTGGATGCATTTATCAGTGAGGATAATAAGGATGGGAGGAAGGTAGAAAATAATGCATTTAATAATGGATGGATGAATATATCAGGAAATCAATAAGTGAATGAAAGACTGAGTGGCAGGAGATACCAAACCAGAGGGGGGGGGGGGGGGGGGGGCAGCACCATGAAGCAAACGGCCAACCAGATCACATGTAACTGGAGGTAAATGGTGGCAGGAGAACTGTCTATGACTGACAGATCAGACAAACACATGTACAGTTACATGTAAAGGAATTGTACATAACAATGCAACTTCAGTTTGATTGCTTCAAAAGTTTTTTTTTTCTAAGATAGAAAATCCTCAAGCACAACTGATAAAAATCTTAATACTTGAAGATGAGTCAATCTGAACAAATTTCTTTTTACTCAGCAGGATCCATCCTTCCATAAGACCTGTGTCATCTTGGCATAAAGCAATCACCTTTGACTGGATCATTCCAGATACTGTTATGAGTCCACTGCTGACACAAGAAATTCATGTTGTGACATGTTAATTTACACAATCACCAACATAGTTGAAAATCAGAGATAATTGGTCCTGCAGAATTCATCACCTAACTGTCAAGTTAAAACAGTTGGCATGGAGGTGAATACGCTAAAAGGCAATGTGTTCATTTTCACCAAAATAAGAGGTTCAGGCAAAGAGGGTCTGCAACACAGGCAGGGGCTCAACCAACATGACCTTTGGAGTCCAGCTCAGTTGCAGCTATCCTCTCAATAAAAGATATGACTCCCCATCATCACTGGCAGATGTTTTAACCGTGTTAAACTATTTCATTTGAATCTTGGTCTTAATCAACTTGTTTGTCAAACTGAATTAGATTAGAGATTAGTTTGTGTTTGGAGTATCTGTAGCCGTGCTACCTGGAAATAGGGGTCTGTATGAAAATGACTAACATCTGTTAGTCTGCCCATTTGAGAGAGTATGAACAAGTAAATGAAAAAGCACCACCTGGATTCAACATTCACAACATGAAAAGTGGCCACACCACACTCAACCACTACCTAGCCACTGGACTGTGTTGAGCATGCTCCCAAGTACAGGAGCTGCTGCTGTCAAGCTGATGACTGGTGTTGTCAAACAGCTGGGATACAGCTGCTGCACCGAGACTTTACCAGCAGGGGGCAGAAGTGTGAAAACCGCTCTCCACAGAGGTGTGAGGGGAGAGAGAGAGAGAGAGAGAGAGAGAGAGAGAGAGAGAGAGAGAGAGAGAGAGAGAGAGAGAGAGAGCTCTGATAGAGAGATGGAACATACAGAAATAAGTAACAGGTACAGTAGATTCAGAGATACATGTGACAGAGCAGGCACACATTTACAATAATTATCAGAAAATTAAGAGAATAAACAGAAATCAGTGATAAAAATATACAGTTGTATGAAAAGATTTGGTCACTGCTGGATAAATTGCATATATTGTTGATTTTTTAGGTGAAGAGAAGAAAATAAAATTCCTGCAGCAAAGAGATACTGAAGATGATTTCTTCAAATGTTTCTTTGTATTTCATGAAATTTAAAAAAAAAATAGAAAAAACTAAACAGTAGCTGTGGCATTTGTATAAGTTTGGGAGCCCTATTCAGTCGATACTTGGTAAACAACACCCCCCCCCCACCGCCCCTTTTTTTGCAGAAATGCTTGGAAATACTCTTTATATTATATAACTTTAGTACTCTAAGACTTAAGAGTATTACATGGACTTCACCTTGGTGGAAGATGCATGATAAATCATGCTGTAAAGTAGGCTAAGCACACATGCAACCATACATCCACACACAAATTCACACTACTAGCAGTTACTCTAGAAAATCATTCAGCACAGTCTGTTCAAAAGCTGAGGTGAGTTACTTGAGAGAGAGCTGGGAAATGCTCATTCACAGTTAAGTTATGTGTATGGTCAGTGTACCTCTTCATTTAGATTGGATGCCAACAGGACTCCTGAGACTCCAGACCCAGACAGAGCGACACGACCTGCAGCTGCTGCTGCCGCTGCTGCGGCGCTTAGAGGACTGATGGCTCCTGATAGAAAAGCACAAGACAGGAAACAGATCGGAGTCAAACATAGAACAGCACAAAACTAGATGAGGGTAGTAAAAAGACTGCTCCTGTTAACATCAACTAATCAATGCAAAAAATTAATCAACTTTTGTCAAGACTAATAGGCCCTCTTCAATAGATTAACTGATTCTAAATATTGTCAGTTAGAATGAAATATACACAACTCTGTTTAACAATTACCCGACCATGCAACAGCACCGCAATACATGCATGAACATCAGAATGAGAGAAGAAAAGAAAAAAGAAACCCAAACGCACAATTTCAGAGGGTAAAAATGGTCCACACAGCTGCTTCAGTCATTTCAGTAATGAACATCATACACACTGTAACGTAGAAACCATTAAGTATTCTGAGCCTGATGTTTGCAAACTGTGTAAATGACTGAAATCTTTGATGGCTCATTCCTTTCTACCACAACTATGTGCTCAGTGTAATTAAAGATGATGCATCTCCCACTTGAAATGTAATCAAAGCCTGAATGACATACAAAGACAGTAAAGAGAGGGAGGGACAGGCTGCATTTGTTTTATATGTTAATATGCAGTAAAATGTGATTTGCTTTGAAAGCTTGGTTATTTAAGTACAATTACACAAATAACAATCTTGAACAATCTTGGTGAAAAAAAATGGAAATGAAAAATCTGTGCCTTTGGTCATGTAGGAACCTCAATTTTAACTAAGATTCATAGGATTGTTAAGACCTGCACACACATTTATCAGCTGTAACTGTCCATAGCTGCTTACTGTACCACTTTTTGATCCAAATATATTATTACAATTAATTCAGGCTGGTGTCTTCCTGTACACAAGCAGGAAAGTATACAGTAAGTATGTTAATGTCATGAAATAACCAGGTAATTACCAATCTTAAGTCTGAGTGATGGACAAACAGTATTATGAAAACAGAAAAGATAAGTACCTCCACCCTGTGAGAGGGAGAGAGAAGATGAGTAACTTCCTCCACTTGAGTAGGAAGCTAGTGCTCCAGATGGGGTACCTACAAGACAATGACAACTACATTTATAACACAAAATACATATCTAACCTAGCACAATACAGTCATCACAAGAAACCAAACCCATCTAAGTCAGAAATATTAAAACTGTAACAGTATTAAACCAAAATGAGTAAATATTGTCATTACATCAAATATCTAACTAACAGTGCAGTACTGCTATACTGTGGTTTGGAAAGTGTTCAGACCCCACAATAAAGCGTTCAAAAGAACTCCCACTGAACAGGGAGGTGACTACTGACCATTTCAGTTATAACTGAACCATGTGAACTCTGTTGCAATTGTTATGGAAACAAAAATAACTGTGTGTTTTAACACTGTAACAGACCAATCGTGAAGTCACCAACTGGTTTGTAGGCTAGCATTCTGAAGCCTCTAGTTTGGCATTTTGGCCATTGCTATCTTGATTTTTTGAAACCAGAAGAAACCATATATTTGGACAAGAGGTTGGAGCTGAGGAAGAGTGAAGGGTTGATCTGACCTGAGACCAAGGACACTATGTATGCCCACTTTTACTGGCACACTGACGTAATAATAATTATTTTTTAAACATCGTTACGTGTCAAGTGAGTGTCTGTGGTGAGTAGTAAACATGAAGCCTTAGGTTTACCACTTGTTACCTGGCCTGGCATTTAATTCAAGTTTTTTCTTTGTCACTTATATATTGACATGTAGGCCGTTTACAGATTACAGAATGCTGAATTTTTTAAGGTCCTGATTTGTAGTTGGTCCTAATCTGTTGCAGGTTTTACTGGTACCCAGCATTAAACTTTAAGAGCAACTTAAAATGCACTAAAGAAAACTAGTAAAAAAACAACCTATAGATAGATAGATAAAATACTTTATTAAATTCAGATTCAAGTTCATAATTTCAAAGCTTTGTCTTAAAATAAAGAAAGACAAAGAGAGAATTTCATACTAAAAGACTTTGGAAGGTGCCTACCACACACTGACTGACTATTTTGTATCCAGTCATTTACACTGGAAGCCTATTAGGAAGTGATTTTTCTGGTAGCACATGGGGGCACCTGCCTTGTGTTTTAAGACAGACTTTAAAAATGTGAGCTTATCCTTTAAGCATAAACATGGCACAGAAGACGTTATAAGAAGTCATTTGTGAAGAAACAAAGACACCATTTCTTTGTTACAGAATTAAAGCAAACATGACTGTAAAATATATAAATTATATTGACGTACCTTCCAGCATGAGCTTAATCTACTAATGCACTTCAAAATGTTCTAATACACATTAGTATCAGACAGCTAACACGTGCACTACACTGAAAATCTGTCCCCAGTTGGCCAAGAAGTCATGCTCAGTGTTACTCAGCTTACTTTTTGGCCAGTACTTCATCAAACAAAGCTCCCTGAGACAGACACAGCACTTTGGAGAATGGAAACAGACAATAGGGGAGAGACAGGCTCTTTCCCCATGAGCCCTTCATTACAGAGTGCCACTCTGCATGAAGTCACGACGGTGGCCATGGAAAACACACAATGAGCGTAAAGATGGACAATTTCCTACGTAAAGTTATCGAAGATGCAAGCACACCGGGGGTACAAAACGAAGAAGAATTTAGATCTTGTGTGTAGATTAACATGTAAATTTGTTTCTGTGCCTTTAAGGGCGATTTCAGCACATTCTTAATCCCAGTGTTTCTAGTTTGGAGAGTACATTTACAGCAGACTCAGCAAGTTTTCAGCAGAAATTTTGTGCAGCACAAATGTCATGGTAATGTTACTTAGAGTCCATTTTATGTATTCTGGGTTGGTGGTACACTGCCGTTGTGTGTCATGTTAGCAGGCCAAAACTGACTCATGTATGTCAAAGTTTCGTGGGTGTTTCAAAAATAGGTTCTGGAAATGCCAGGACAAGTGTCACAAATTTACATTCAAGTGGCCGTTTTACTGGTTTCCAGAAAGTTGTTTTATTTCTAAATAAGTCCACCATGACACTGTAGCAAATTATTTTCTTTGTGGGAGTGGGAAACCAATCATACGTTTTTTTTTCTATCGCGCTGCACCTCCACTGAGGCACACTCACTGTTGAAGGGCATTAAGTGAACATTTAATATGACCATCGTAATGTACAAACCGAGACTGTATTGGTTGGAAGGTCTTTGAGTGAGATACGACTGTGCAGCACAACCAGCCATGAAAATGAAGTTGAAAGGGAGGTCTTCATTTCATTTCATTTAATGGGGCCTCGGGTTTAAGTGAGGATATGAATGGATGCGGTGCAGATAGATCAGGTTAGCAGAATATTTACCCAATAAAGAATGATCCTTGTTAGTTGCCTCTCCGTCTCCAGTAGGAAGGTCAGGTCTTGTGTAATCTCGACTCTTATCGTTGTTGTATTTGACATTGAGGTTGACCAGTTTACTGAAGTCTATCCGCAGAGTACAGCATGAATTATAGATGTTCTGTCCATCCAAAGACTGGTGTGAAGGAGAGTGAGAAGCAGAAAGAAACACAATATGTTTCAACAGCGTTTTTCAGATACAGTACAATGGCAAGGAAAAGTAGGTAAAAACTTTTGGCATGTATAAATTTGTCTTAAAATATGGTCAGATCTTCATCCAAGTTTCAGTCATAGACATAAACAATATATTTTGACTAATAGCACAAAAATCTTTGTATGGTTCTTGTCAATATTTAACATCATTCAAATATTCATACTGTCGCTTGGATAAAGTGTGTGAACTCCTTGGATGAGTCAAGAGTTAGAAAAACCTGGAGTTCAATCAATGAAACCAGATTGGAGGTGTGGGTTAGAGCTACTTATATTAGTAGAAAACACATCTGAGTCTCTCGTCTGTAGTCCCAATCAATCTCATTCAAAATTCCACACAGTCTGGGGGTGTCAGAGGGGTTTGCCACACCTTCTCCTTCCCTGATAATCCTTAAACTGGTGATATTTGTTAGCATGAGCCGGCTTTACTGTCTCTCACTGCTACTGTGCCCCTTTACCCAGCTCCCCCCTTCTCTTCTCTCCCCTGTCCCGCCCCCCACCTTGTTGATTGCTAACTAAATACACATGGAAGACTGATTTAAAAAGTGTGTGTGATCCTACCAGTTTGGCTTGCTGTGCGTTGACAGGGTCACTGAACTGCAGAAGAGCCTGAAACTGGTTGTTCTTGGTGAAGGTTATAATCTTCATCACAGTCCCAAACTTACTGAAGATCTGCAAGAGTCAACATAAATCAGAATAACACAGACATGTGGTCAAGCTTGTTTACCTGCACTTTTAACATTCTAGTTTAAAGCTATGTGACATATGAATATTATCACAAGTAGAGATCATAAATTACGGGCTTCTGAAAGGCCGCATGTCTCTGAGAGGTTAGCTTTAGGTGTGATCATTAATGTAGTAAGGGCTGTCCCAGAATCAGGATTTTCAGAGTTGAATTGGTATTTCTAACAGATGCATTGGTGAGGGTGGGGTTGTGGTTCATTGGTTCGTGCTTTTTCTTAAATATATTTTTCCATAATGAACACTCAGCCAAGATGAACCAGACATCAGGAAAAAGGTAAAACTGGACGATGGGGCTGTGTGTACCAGTCAGACTGGTAGATTTGTGTAAAGGTTTTACCTGTTGTAGAACGTCCAGTGTCACAGGATAAAACATGTTGTCAATAATAATTCGCAGCACAGGGCTGGGGGGTGGAGCGAGGTCAAGAACTCCTGGGTCAGAAGATGGAGAGCTTCCGTCCTGAACTGCTGACACTGCCTGCAGCACTGCCTGAGCTCTCTGGGTGGAAACACATGGTGAGGAAAGAGCATCAGTCTAACCATCTGGTTTCCTTGAAGCATAGTGTCAAAAGTACAAATATATCGATGTGTATACCTGGTTCAGTGCTGAGTCTGTCTTCAGTTCCTTATGGTTGGAGTACTGGATGAAGACAGGTGTGTTTCTGACCTGAACAGAATGAGGCCCACATAATAAGTAGTTCAGTTAGTACTTACAACAAAACAGCTGATCTAGAGGAGTACTTATTACTATAGTATTACACAATTACTCAGTGCTCTCTCTCTCTCAAAATTTGGTAGTCTGTGCCAATACCTACAAAATTCCATTACTCTCCACACACACACACACACACACACACACACACACACACACACACACGCACTAAACTATGAAGATATTAATTTAAAAAGCCAGCATGGATTTCAGACCTGTGGTGTGACAGCTGTGTAGTAGTTCACCATAGTGATGGCTGCCTCCTCTGTACCTAGCTCCAGAAATGCCTGGGGAAAAAAAACAGTAAAACTGCTTTTGAAGAACAACAAATCATGACCAGGACAATATGTCACTGCCTTTTTCTTGTTTAGAAAAGGAAAAATTATTCATTTGACCTTAAATGTTGTTGTGATTACTACAGTTTTACTCTAGTACTTGTTGACGGTACAGAGTTTTGTTATGGCTTACCTGGTTTTTCCCCTTAAGCATCAGTATGTTGGTGACCTTTCCAAAGGGCAGCCCCAGAGCAATCACTTCCGTCTCTGACACTTCATTGGGAAGTTTCCTGATGTGCAGAACTCTGGAGGGAGGTGATTCGTCCAGACGCTGTTTCTTACTGTCACTGCCATTCGCTGAACATGGACGGACACACACACACAAATTTAAAGAGGATTAATTGTCATATCACACCATTATTCTAGAGCAATAGCCCTCGTCACCATTTTACTCCCACTTGTGAACAAGAGCTTGAGTTTTCCAGCAGAGAACCATGGCGTCAGATTGGATTTAGGGCTTTATAAAGACATGTTAAAAAAAGTCTTCAAACTATTTATTTTATTCCTTCTAAAAATATTTTGTTGCCCTTACAGTGGCATCCCTACAGGCTTTGATCTTTTCAATCTCATTCCATTTCTGATCTGTATCATGTGATCTACGACGTAAAGCCCATCAATGAGCAAGTCTGAATACACCGTAGCTCACTCACACTCTGACTTATGAATTTAGCTTGTTTTTAAATCATACTCTGGTTCTCTGGTTATTCAGCTGCCAAAATGAATGAATATCTTCCAGGTGTCTGATCATCTGTGCAGACATGTCATTCAATATCTGAACGCAGTGATATGTTCAGATATGTGATGATCAGTCTGCGTCACCACTTCCCTTCACTGAAGACATTATGAATTACTGCTTCAAATGGCGGTGGGTGTTGTTTGCAGATCCCATCAGGGTTAAGGGTGATCTTACCGGTCATAGAGTTGGGGCTGCTACCATACATGTTGAGCTCATCTGAGCCTCTCTGGAAAGTTCAGAAAAAACAGAAAAACACGTTAAACTTTCAATTATATCTCACAAATTCTAAAATTGTCACTATTATAAACACAGATATGTAATAATGCCAAACATTCATCAAACATGTATAATCTGTATATTGTATACAATCTGCAACAAAATAACATAACACATGCACATAACAGCAGTAAATGACATCATTATAAATTAAAATGACAGTTTTATTCTTAGTATAAATATATTATTTTTAACACAAAACTTTATAGTGTGTTATCTTGTAAAGTCCCATCCAGGTATTGTTTCGTTTGATCTGCCGTATCCTAAAATCCACCAACGGTACATCCAGCCTATTCTGGGTCAATTTCATGCAGACATAGAAAATGTGTGTAATATTTGTAAATAAGTGAGACAGCTTGCCTTCACACCAACCGCAACATCTCTGCCAATGGGAGGAATGCAGGAAGATTAAAAAAAAGAAAAAGAAGAGAAAATAATGTTATTTCAAATTTGCAATAAAGTGCAATTATTTAACGTTGAAGGAGAGGGAAGGGAAATTGATGAGGATGACCTGGGTGAAAGTGTGGCATATTACTTTAAGTGTGTCAAAAAAAGTCAAAGCTTGAGTTTAAATGAAACTCATGCAGTTATAGGCGTTTAAATGTTATTTTTTTTTTCATATTTCTGGTTCTTAATGCACAGAGAAGCACATACAACCAAAAATTATCATTCAAAAATATAACAAAGAGCTCAAAGTTTCCTCTACCATTGCTTTACCCCCCAACAATACCCTCACTCCGGAAGAGACCAAAAAAAAAAAAGTAATTTAAGCTGTTTCGCCAATTTATGTGAACTTGTTTTACTTCAGCTCAGTGTGACAGTTGCTACTGTGCAACTTTGCATGTAATTAGTACATTGCTGCCTCCCACTGTTGTAGCTACGTCACTGCCTCTTTAAATCTGTGAGGGCTCCACCAGTCAGCAAGGTGTATTGAAAAATCCATACTGTGGGGCAAATTTATACAGGTGTACTTTCTGTACCATTTATACTCTCCACCCCTACCACCAATACACTTTACTGTCATTAAAAAGATTGATAGGACAATACTGACTGTTGAGGAGACCCTGTATTTAGCCTCTGCAAGGTCATTATCAAAGCCACTGATTTCATCTAGTCCCTTACTGCTCCTGCAGGTTGTGGCAATTGGTCATTGGAGCTGCTGGAATCACATGAGGCCAAGTTTTTACGACCAGCGTTTCTTGCAATCAAATGAGGCCGAGTGTGAATGGTTGATTCTTCTTGGAAGGGATGAAAGAACAGCACTGTAGGCCTCCCTCTCTGTTGAGGGATGGTTTCTGATCTTTCAAACCATCCATCCTCTCTTTCTACAATACGTACATGGTTGTACAATGAAGGTGTGTCTCTTATTCTTCAGATGTAGGTAAACTGCTGACTCTTGGCCTGAGGTGTTGGCTGAGGTGATGAGCCATGTGTTTGTTCATCGGTTGTTTGGTTTCACCAATTTATATGCATACACTAGATTACTTTTCTGGGTGTGTACTGTAAAATCTTTTGGATCACACATCCAAAAGATCACACACCACACACCAAGAAAAGGTCAGTAACAGCTTTGATAAAAATAAAAAAAAAATCTACTCATGTCATCAGAAACTGTCAAATGACAAGTTTTAGCTGAATATGCATGAAGGTTGTTGTTATGAATATAGTATGTGATAATATTAAAATAGCCACTTGTAAACAGTCTGAAAGTGCCATATTATGATCTTTTTCAATACATGATATTGACGCAGCTTCTCAATTGTGAGGATCTTCCTTTATCTTACATGATAGTAAACTAATTACAGTATCCTTAGTTTTTTGCGTCTACGGATTTTTACTGTTTTGAACAAGATATTAAACACATCACCCTCCAACACCTCTCCCTCATGCACTCATGCAAACACACTGACAACAGACAGGCCTGCGGCCCGTCAGTGGGGGCCAGCTCAGCGTCCCGCCTCCATGCTGGGGGTTATGTTCAGGTTAAGGTATGAGGAAACACACTTCCACACAACCGGGCGTGAAGCCGTGAAGCCGCATATATTGTTCAGCGCTTGGAAATAAAGATACTTTGCATTCGGCTATTTAATATTAATTTAAGGAAGCATCAGCAGCCCCGCCCCGTGCAGCTGCCGCCACAAACACCGTAACACACCTAACAAAGAGCTTGATACAATTAAAATAAGCGACGCCATGTATCCTGCAAGCACTTAACGCACACACAGCAGACTGACCGACAGACTGACGGACAGACTGACCGGCAGACTGACCGGCAGACTGACGGACAGACTGACCGGCAGACTGACGGACAGACTGACCGGCAGACTGACCGGCAGACTGACGGACAGACTGACCGGCAGACTGACCGGCAGACTGACCGGCAGACTGACGGACAGACTGACCGGCAGACTGACCGGCAGACTGACCGACAGACTGACCGGCAGACTGACGGACAGACTGACCGACAGACTGACGGACAGACTGACCGGCAGACTGACGGACAGACTGACGGACAGACTGACCGGCAGACTGACCGACAGACTGACGGACAGACTGACCGGCAGACTGACGGACAGACTGACGGACAGACTGACCGGCAGACTGACCGGCAGACTGACGGACAGACTGACGGACAGACTGACGGACAGACTGACCGACAGACTGACGGACAGACTGACGGACAGACTGACGGACAGACTGACCGGCAGACTGACCGGCAGACTGACGGACAGACTGACCGACAGACTGACGGACAGACTGACGGACAGACTGACCGGCAGACTGACCGGGTTAAGGCTGATCTCAGGCAGAGGGAAAGGAGACCCTGGGGCGGGCTGCATCATTACCTTTTATCAACGAGCTACTACACATTACATAAGTGCGGAGACAGGACGTCGCCGCCACTGCGCATCAGCAAGACAAGCGGGGCAACGACAGCGCACCGCGGTCCTCGGGAGGGACCGAGTCCCGTCGGGCGGAGCTCAGTTAGCACACCCTGTAGCACACCCTGTAGCACACCCTGTAGCACACCCTGAGCTGGGCGCTGCACTCGGCTCACTCTGTCCCTGACACAAGCACAGCCGCAGCCAGAGGCACTGACGGAAACGTGAACTGCTTTACCCGTCCATTGCAGCTCTTTGTCCGCTTCTGTCCGTCTGTTACTTCAGCCCGCTTCGCTGCCTGGACAAGCGTGAGCAAAATGGGGGTTCTTCTTCCCGGTGCCTTCTCCGGGCTCCTGCCACCACCAGCCCCAGCAGGCGCGTTACCGCCGCCCGCTGGTTAGGAGGGGGGCAGAGCCCGGAGCCTCTGGGGCATTATAATTCAAAGAGGTCATTTTAACCTACATTAACTCAAATCAAGGTCTATTTTGCTTTTGCAAAACTATTTTGCTCCTCAAGACTTAAAAGGGACATTCCTGTCAAGGACTGGACCTTGCAGTCAAACAAGTAAACCTGTGCCTCTCATTTACCTTCATGAGAAAATGAGAGAATTATAACTAGAAATTATCTGGAGGCATTTTGCATGTGCCTGCTGCTTGGTGCATGTCAGTCCACTGTTTGTACAGGTGGATGTGAGGGAGCACTGCATGGCAGACACCGCAAGTGACGGCATCATTCATCCAGGAGTACCTGAGGCATTGATGGTGATCCTTTTTGTGGCACATAGTCCTACTACCATATCAAGCAGAGGTACTGGGGCTTCGTATGACCAGTACAAGTAGTGATGGCAGTAGCTAAATCATGGAGGCACACACACACACACACACACACACACACACACACACACACACACACACACACACACACACACACAAACACGTTTTGGGTTAAGATAAGGGTTGAGGTTAGGCATTTAATTAGTTGATGGTTAAGGTTAGTGTAAGGGTATAGGAAATTAATTACTGTATGCCAGTGACGAGTCTCCTAAAAGATAGCTGTGCAAATGTGTTTGTCAGTGTGTGTGTGTCTGTGTGTGGTGGTAGAAACTGCCCAGGCTGTCTACAACAGAGCCTCCAGTCAGCTTGTGAATGCTCGGTGGAAGTAGTGACAGCAGACAGAAAAACCACTGAGGTACCCTTTGAAACAAGATGTGTTCAATAAAAAACCCCGAAGCTTCTGTATACTGTGTAAGTAGAGTAAGCGCAGTTACTCGTACTGTACTCCTGAGGTACTTGTATTTTATCTAAGCCTCTATTCTATGCAACTTTATGATATAAAAAGTATTTAAATTAGCATCATCTTGACAACTAGAAAGTTGTCTCCACCAAGGTCAAACAATCCTGAGTGTTTGGTATAGAACATTATCTTGTTTGCAGATCCAGATAATAATCTGGATCTGAACCAAATTCTACAGCGTAAAAGAGCACAGCACCAAAACATGCTTTGGCAGTTTCCATCCCAGTTTCCATCCCTCATCCCCTGTGTTTTCCTGCTGTTTTCGTCTCCCTCGTGTGGTGTGATGCCTCCAGTTGGTCTTTCTTCCTGTCTATGTGTGTATATGTGTGTATGTGTGTTTCTCCTGTGGGGAACCATCTTGTATCTGCTCCTGCCAAACTACCTGAACACCTGAAAATCATCACCTTGTCAACTACAAAAGCTGCTGCAGTATTAAACCCCAGACCTTCCCTCCAGTCCAGGTTTGCCAACCTTGAAGAAAGTCTTAGTACCACCTTCAGAAACCTGCTGAGGTGGGTGACTAAATCATCACGTAGGTGGCAATTTTATGGTTGAAAAAAAATCAGTCGAATGCCTGTTACATTTCTTTAAACAAAAAAGATCTTTCTTAATGCTAGATTTTACCAAAACAAGACATTTTGTTATATATTTATATTATATTTAAGAGGAAATATAGGCCATTTAAAATCACATTAATACATACATTACTACAATGGTTAAAAAATGCTAATACATTTCAGTATCTTGCAGCGGGCCATACATAAATGTGTTTATGGCCAGACACCATACTATTTAGAGGTGTTTGAGTGTACTAGAGAGTGTTGTGGTTATACTAGTCATAGTCAAAATTTATTTTGGATCTTAATCCTTTCATGTGGGGGCTAAAATCTGGAACCGCTTACCAGAGAACCTGAGATCTTTGGAACCTGTTATCACTTTTGACACAGGCATAAAAACTTTATATGTAATAAAATGGAAAAAGGAGAGATGGGTTAATGGATTTAGTATTTAAGTAAATCAAGTAAATATTTGTATAATTCTAAAAGTCCAAAAGTTCGAGAAATACTTTGAACTTCTGGTATTTTTCCTGTGTCATGTGTCAATCTTATGCAACATTTTTTTTTCTATGCACATTAAACTTTCTAGATATTTCTGATGAATATATGGAAAAGTGTGTTATATGTGGGTTGTTTTATGACGAATAAAACCTGAGACATGTCGATACACTGATCTCCTCGATGAAGAGTTGTTGAAAGAGTGTGCTCCACTGCACACGGTTTGCTGCATCAGGAAACCTTTATTTAAATCATAGACTATATTGTACCAAAGCAATTCCTTTCGCATTAATACATTTAACATACAGAGTATGTACATTTAATTAGACATAGGCTATCATCACATCAAACACAGCGTTGACAGAAGGATAACAAAGCAGAATCCACAACTGATAATGTAATTTGAGTCCTAACTACAGTTTAATTACTGACAAATTTATTTTGATACCACTATTGTGAAGCGTCACCTTTTAAAAAGGCTGGTTTCCTCTTTCCACAGCGGTTGTATTGGTGCTAGTATTTCTTAAAATATTCTCTGTTAAGATGATAAACATATTGGACATCATTTTTCTATCAATTTTCAACTCTTTACATCATCCAAATTATTATCATTAACAGGAAACAATGTCTCAAACTTAATGCGGAAGATTAATTCATCATAAAACTGAGCTTAATAATATCTGATCTCTATTATATTATAATCAGTAGAAAGTTTTGGTTTGGCTTTCCTTTCAGCAGACGGGACTAATGGGTACTCCCCTCTTGGGCTGATGGGGTGTTGTCCTGGTAACCATGCTGATGCAGTCTATGACTGGACATACGCTGAAGCACAGGGTGCAGCCCGTACAGTTGTCAGTCACAAGGGGAAGGTGGGTCTCTGGATGGAACTCAATGGCCTGGGCAGACAGTAAGTGTTACAGGAATGAGGTGGATCATTTAAAAAAAAACACAGAGGAAGAGATAACTATCTTTATGTCACAGACAGAGTGACGTACCTGGTATCCAGAGTCATTGCAGGTCATGTAACATTTACCACAGTTGATACACATCTCTTCATCTATCAGAGCCACGACCTAAGAATAAAGGGGGGGTGGGGGTGGAGGTCATGATTATGATCACATTACATTAATTTTATTTGAAAAGTCATTATCTGTGATATGTTTCCCTACTTTTTGTCTCCACTCAGCATACAGCAACATTCAGACACACAATTCTTCTGCAGCTGTCACCTCATGAAAAATTCATGTAATTCTCCTGGGATATTTTTATAGGGCCACATTTCTCAACGCAGGCAGCCACTGTTCAGATAAAGCCCAGTTTTAGTTTGGAGGAGGTTACAACACCTGATAGACTGTCAGCACCACAGCTGTCGTGAAGAGAAAGCACAGCAGCGGCTGCACTTCCTGCGTGTGTGCAGGAGAGTAGTCTGGAAGTAGTCTGCAGTCTGGCAAAGGAGCCGCTGCTGTGCCTTCTACCGCTCCTCTGGGGAGTCTGTGCTCACATACTGTCTATGTGTGTGGTACGCGGGCTGCACAGCAAAGGACAGAAAAGCCCTACAGAGAGTGATAAACAAAAAATCATCTGCTGCCCTCTGCCCTCCCTGGGCGATATCTCCAGGTCCTGCTGCCCTTAGAAGGGTCGACTCAATAACCTCAGACCCCTCACATCCAGCCCGTCACCTCTTCATCCTTCTGCCCTCTGGGACAGACATTGGATTGTTTGTGGGCATCTTTTAAAAGTGTCTTTCTGGCTCCATGCACAGCAGCACTTCACTCTGCTAGTGTGCCGTGCTCCCTGCTGCCTCTCCTAACTGGCAGTGTGCTGATCTGAATCTATTGCATTTATTATATATATATGCATTGTAACACACTGATTATGCATGAGTACCTCCCACAATCCCGCATCAAATAACCCAAACTATCACTCTAAGTGTAGGACATCTCGCAGCAGCAACAAGCACTTTAAAACAAACATATCAGCACTTAACTGTTTCATTATATTGTGTAAACTGCTTTGCTGCTTTTTGCTATATTTCCTTTAAATATAGTTATTTTAATAGTGTTTGCATTTAGTATTTTACAATGTATTTTATCTCCCTAAGTGCAACTGTGTTGTTTTGTCTGTTGTGCACTAATAAATAAATAAAATCTTTTGATATGAAGTAATTTGATTGTTCAAGATGTGGTCATCTTGTGTGAATAAACTTTATTGGAATCCAGCAAAACTGACGGGGGGTTCTGTGTTTACATTCAGTGTGAACTCCACATCATGGTCACTTAAGTGATGTGTACAGTGTGAGCATAAAAGGTTTTGGGACATTTACACTAAAATGTGTAATGTGAAAATTGAATGATGATGAAAAACATCATGTCTCCCAGCTTATCTGTTAAGGTCTAACCATTCTTTTATTTCTTTTTATTGTGACCTTATATTAGACAAAAATATCTCTGGTCAAACTCACACATCTTTATCTAATGATCTTGAGATCAGTTTGGGTTATGTCAAGATGTCAAGAATGTCAAAAAGTGATTGCACCCATGGTCTATGGCCATCTGTTCATTTTCAAGTCAACAACCCCACTTCACCTGTACCTGTACAATCATTAGAATATAAAATGGTAACAATATGTGAGGAAGAACTGTACCTGCTCCATGTTGTTAAGTTCCTGGTATGCTCCAATGTGGCGCAGTGCTCTGGCAATCACATCCTACAAACACACGCAATACACACACACATGCAAAAAGCATAGTTATTATTTCACAGAACAAGGCGTGACACATCCTGCTGAAAAGTGAGTGTATGATTACCCCACCTTGACAGCAGGAACAGGTTTTTTGGGCGTGCCAACCCGAGTGATGCTGGTTTCCATCACATCAGTTTTACCAGCGTCTCTGAGCTGTTTCTTGTGCTGTGCAATGGCTTCTGTCCTCTGTTGGAGGTATGGACCAAAGCTAGGGAGGCTCTACACACACACACACACACACACACACACAATCCACCATTTAGAGGGAATATTAGATATTATAGATCACTGTTATTGCACTAACAGAATTATTGGCAGTTAGCAGTGGTACCTTTCCAACCAGGTCTTCCAGTCTGGGAACTGGTTTTCCTTTCTGATGTCGCTCTGTTGGAGGAGACTGACCATCCCAGTCCTTCAGCTCCAGGCTCTTGAGGTACAACAAGGTCTTCAGACCTTCAGACCAAGCACATACATTTACCATGATGTTATTATCATGTAGTGTAAATATCTCATAAATACACTGGAACATGTTCATAGCTCTTCAGACCTGGATAGAAGGGGAAGGTTATCTGAGGTGAGTGAGTATAATTATATACATCACTCTGGTACCTTTATTGACACTAGTGATGAAAAGTGGTTTAAAATTAACCTCATCAGTGTCAAAATATGGACTTTATTCAAAATCTTGTTGAGAAAAACAGGGCCCCCAGTAACCCGGCCCCCACACAGGGTCACTGTTTAGCCTTATCAATGATTTGAAGCATTGAGGGCTTTTTCAAACACTGCTGATGTTTTTTCACCAAGGACAAAATACAGAAACAGTTACATACCTACACAGTAATCCTCAATCACTGTGAAATCCTGGTTCTGAATTGCACTGCACACCTGTTGGCATCAGAGAGACAGACATATGTCTTTCAACAAGAACAATGTAGATTCTATTTTGCTGAAAACAGTATGCACCTTATTGGATATTCTAAATCAGTGTTATGTTTCTCCTGTAATTTACGTATAACAACTTATAGAATTTAGACCTGGTCCCTCATAAGGAATTGCTGGAAAACAACAAATATGGGGCAAAATAGTAAATATAAAATAAAGGCAATGACAATAATAAAAAAATAATGAATGTAGTGAACTGAATGAAATCAATGAGAAAAATAATTAAGCCAATTTAAAACAGAAGAGGGACTTCTCACAACAATCAATGCATACTTAGGTTTTCCTTTAGTACAAACACGTGTACAAACACATGTTTTATTGCTTTATTACAACAAATGATGAGTCATATTGATGCTGACAGATACATGTCTGATTTGAAATGAAGGACCGCCACTGGGCCCATGAGCTGTATCATTAAAGCATGACTGCAGTCTCACCCTTCCAGCAGTAACAGAAATGTGATCATCACCTGTAACACTGAGGCCCCAGCGTGGAGAAACTGCAGTCCAGTCTCTGCTGAGTCAATCCCCCCGGTGGCCAGAATGGGGAAACCAGGAATTGCTTTGCCGATGGCCGACACTGCTCTGAGAGCGATGGGTCTGATGGCGTTACCTGCACACATCATTAATATTGCTAAATGCTTGAGAGAAGCACCTCTCGAGGAGCTGGCTCAGAGTGTGTGTCATGTGTCACTTGTGACAGACAACACTGGTGTCTTTTCATGTCACCTAAAGATGCTGCACCTCGACATCCTAAACCTTTGGTTTCATTTCTATACTGTGTTAAAGTCAGGACACTGAGTTTTCAGACCTTGTTTTGACAGATAACCATCACACTTACAGCCTCTTTGTGCCAGAGACGTTATGTTCACAAGATAATACAGTGGCGATCTGAGACTCCTCTTTCATTGCGCGCCCATGTGCAGATTTGTGTGTACAGTATATGCTTGTTGTCAGTCTGTGTTCACATGTGTCACTATGAACTGTAAAGGGGGTTTTATATTATATTCTGTGGCTCTGGATGGAGTCTTGATGATGCCATAAGGGCTATCTTGGCATGGCTACAAACAGAAAGCCTGTGTTACAATCTGGAGGTAAGTGGGTATTTACCAGGCTCCAATGACAGATGCTCTGAAGTTGCATTGTGAGCTTTAGAGCCAGTGTTTGTGGCTCTCAACCCACGTTAGGGGCTGAAGGTCAGGATGTCTTGGCCTCTTTCATTTTGACCATTCTCTTTTAAATCTTTCCTTTCTGAGTCAAAACAAACATT